>NW_027461935.1:0-5000 GCF_050947455.1 Rhinoderma darwinii | reverse complement strand
CTCTGCAAATGCGACATGGCACCCGAAAACCAATCCAGCAAAATCTGCACTCCAAAGAACACACAGCGTTCCTTCCCTTCTGAGGCCACCCATGGGCCCAAACGGCAGTTTATCACCACAAATGGGGTATTGCTGCACTCAGGACAAATTGGGCAACAAAATTGAGTATTTTGTTCCCTGTGAAAATAAGAAATTTTGATAAAAAATGACATCTTATTGGAAAAAATTTCATTTTTTTAATTTCACAGCCCAATTCAAATACGTGCTGTGTAAAAACTGTGGGGTCAAAATGGTAACAACAACCATAAATTAATTCCTTGAGGGGTGTAGTTTCCGAAATGGGGTCACTTTTTGGGGATTCCTACTGTTTTGGCACCTCAACACCTCTTCAAACCTGGCATGCTGCCTAAAATATATTCTAATAAAAAAGAGGCCTCAAAATGCACTAGGTGCTTCTTTGCTTCTAGGGCTTGTGTTTTAGTCCACGAGCGCAGTAGAGCCACATGTGGGACATTTCTAAAAACTGCAGAATCTGGACAATACATATTTAGTAGTGTTTCTCTGGTAAAACCTTCTTTGTTACAGAAAAAAATTGAATAAAATTGAAATTCAGCAGAAAAAATTAAATTTGCAAATTTCATTTCCACTTTGCTTTAATTACTGTGAAATGCCTGAAGGGTTAAAAAAACTTCTAAATGCTGTTTTGAATACTTTGAAGGGTCTAGTTTTTAAAATGGGGTATTTTATGGGGGTTTCTAATACATAGGCCCCTCAAATCCACTTCAGAACTCAAGAGGTACCTTCAAAAAAAGGCTTTTGAAATTTTCTTAAGAATATGAGAAATTGCTGTTTATGTTCTAAGCCTTGTAACGTCCAAGAAAAATAACAGAATGTTCAAAAAACAATGCCAATCTAAAGTAGACATATGGGAAATGTGAACTAGTAACTATTTTGGGTGGTATAACCGTCTGTTTTACAAGCAGATGCATTTAAATTCTGAAAAATGCTATTTCTTGTAAATTTTCTCAAAATGTTGCAATTTTTCACAAATGAAGACTGAATATATCGTCCAAATTTTACCACGAACATAAAGCCCAATGTGTCACAAGAAAACAATCTCAGAATCGCTTGGGTAGTTTTAAGCATTCCGACGTTATTACCACATAAAGTGAAATATGTCAGATTTGAAAAATCTAGGCTGCGTCCTTAAGGTGTCACGGAAAATTTTATTTTTTATATAATATTGCTTTTAGTAGGTCATTAAAATAAATTGTATTTATTTGTGTTGTACTTTTTATTTTTTTCTTTCTTTTTCTTCTCTATGGGGGCTACCATTTTTTTTTCCATCTCTGTATGTGTTGAATAACGACACATACAGAGATGGAATACGGCAGCTACAATGCATAGGAGTCAATGAACGGCTCCCGTCCATTGTATCTGCTCTCTGGCTCTGTACTGCACAGACGCAGGTCAGAGTCACACAGCAGAGCAGCTGTTTGCAGGGAGAGAGCAGGCGCCATCATGAAGACCAGCTGCACTGCATGTAAGATGTGAGTGTCTGTCCCACTCTCTATCTCACAGACCCCCGCTCTCGTGACCCCCCCACCCGACGGCCCCCCCTGTAGTCGTGCAGGAGACTCTGTATAAAGGACACATGATGTAACTGTCCTGGGAATGCTGGGTGATAATATGCCTGGTGTTAGTGTGGTACCCAGCTTTCCCAGACCCCTGTCACATTCCCAAACATTCTCAGCACAACTAGAGAGATTTACCGTTCAGGGGTCTGGGAAAGCTGGGTGACCACCATTACCCCTCCTACTGGAGTATGTTTGGGGATGTGACTAATGAACCTCTCACACTCCAGTAGGAGGGGTAATGGTGGTCACCCAGCTTTCCCAGAAGCAGATATAACCAGGAAAGGGCTGGATTGACGGGCTGAGGGTGCACAGGGTTTTTGGTGATCCCCCTCTGTCATGTGATCGGACCTAGGTTACCGGTTCATCAGACGGGGTTCATGTGACTATAAATCTGTCCATAACGAGAGACAGTGCATTCAGGACAAGCCCTGCCCTCATGCCGTAGTTGTGGTTCTGTCTGCAGTGATGGCGGTGGGTGGCTCTGACACCCGCCTCCCCCGTCGGGTCATCTCAGGACAGAAGGGGTGTCCGGATTGGAGACACAGCGCCGCACCTGTCCTCAGGTTGTGTCTGGTATTGCAGTTCACCTCCATTGAAGTGAATAGGACAGAGCTGTAATACCACACCCGACCTGAGGACAGGTGCGGCGCCATGTTTTACTGGACGATCCCTTTAACACTTTTCTCGTGTCTGCAGAGCTGTGTGTGTGTGACAGAGCGGCGTGTTAACGCGCGCCGCTGATACTTCATAGCCGCTTATCAGCTCTTTTGAAGAATCAGCGGCAAGCACCCCCCCCCCCCACCCACACACACACACACACAAACACGCAAAATCAAGTGCAATCAAGAGGTTTTTGATGTGGTTTTTACAGCAAAGAAGGGAAAGGGAGACCCCGCTGGCTGGCAGGCACAACACTGTAACAAAGTGAAACTAATCTGCGGTTAGGCAAAATAGAGAAGGGTTGCCCTTGTTTCCAGCCAGATACAGGAGTATTCAATAAGATAAAATATAACTTTTATTGGGTATGATTAAATAAGTAAATGATCAAAGACAAAACGACTCTCGTTTAAAAACGAGCCAATGCTCACTGGCAGTAGAAGATCTGCGTGCTGAGATGCAAACAGTCAGTCCAGTGTAATGGGTCAGTGTTTAGACAGCGTCTGCAGTACGCTGAAATTGCAAAACAAGATCATAGCAGCGGCTGACAGTGCCTCGGTCCGCCATGACAGTGGGCGTCGGTCCGCAGGGACCCAATGAAAAGAGGCTAAACAGACCGGCCGTCAATAGTGAGACGAGCGGGTCGTAAGGCCAATCAGAATGGCCAATGGACTGCACCAATCAGAAATCCAGGAGGGCGCGCCTGCGCACAAAAAGTCGGCGCACATCCTTAAAGGGTGGGAAGACCTTCTAACCGATAATTCTCTACGCATGCTTCACTACCCCTTGGACTTTGAAAAAAGTGCCTTTGATCAAATTAACCTCCAGTTGCAAAAGGAAATTGAGGATATTAAAATCTTCAGTACCACATCCGAATATAACAACTGTGAAATCAAACTACAAAGAAATATCGAAAGCCTGCAAAGAGAAATTAAGGAACGCAACACCGTAAATATATACGAGACCGCAAAGACTTTGAAACGGGACAAGCGTATTCATTCCGTAAACACACACACCCCCTGTTATCCATCGTGAAATTAGATCTACTGACTACTCTGAATCTGATATCTCCGGTACAGATGACCCTAGGCCATCCCTTGAGGATAAGAGACTGGGGACAAAGAGAAAAACCAATAACAGGAGATATAATCCTCCAAAAAGAACCTTTTTACCTCTTAAAGTAAATAAACAAATATGCCCTATACAACCTGGCCAAGAAAATCCATCCAGAGTACCCATGTCGGTTCCCTCTTCTTCCTCCTCCTATGCTTTACCCACTATGTTCACAACCAATACGGTTACCACCCCCTTCACAGCGGGGAAGAACACTGGACCATTGGGAGCAAGCATTACAGTGTCAAGTGGCACTGGGAAGAGTCCATCTACTCTAAATACTCAGTTTCCTTTTTTAGGACCACCCAATTTGGGTTGGAATCAGGTGAGTTGAGGGACTTGAAGTCAGGGGACCTGATGACTAAAAATGACGGAATGCAGATATATAATTTATCTTCTTTCCAACTGAACCCATATCAGATGGCGCTTCTACAGAAAGGCCTTTCATACCCTCCCACCCCTGGCTATGACGAATTCACTTGGACCAAAGATCTACATTTATTTGCACGGAAGTTAGCTCTACTTAAACATTTTAAAGTTAACCCTTCTCCGAACACTCCAAATACTCCCAATGAATTGAGGACTCTTACTGACCTCGAAGCACTTCTTAATGAAAATGAATTTGGAGCTACTATGGCCACGGGTCCTTTCTCGTCTTTGCGACCAAAGTCACACATGACACCACCGTTCCCCCAATATGGCCACATCGACATATTTGTCAAGATGGTCAGTGCAGATCTACGAGGGTTAAAATACGCTAAATCCAAAGTCTTTGGTAACCTCAGTCATATGGAGCAGGTTGCATTGGATGAACTCTCTAAGAATGAATCCATCATTGTTAAGCCATCGTACAAGGGGGGTAACACTGTCGTTATGGATAGGGATGATTACACATCTATGGTCCACAGACTTTTAGATCATGTGTCCACTTATACCATTCTTGCAAAAAATCCTACCGAACAGTTCACTAGTGAATTACATTCCTTACTTTCGGAGGCAAAATCACAGTTTCTCATCACACAGGATGAGTTTAAAAGAATGTTTAATCCTAATCCAACCCTTTCAACATTCTACGCCTTGCCTAAGGTTCATAAAACATCTCGTCCAATACCAGGCAGACCTATCGTTTCGGGGAACGATAACCTCACGCAAGGGATTAGTTATAAGTAGATGAGATGCTCTAATCCTTTGTCACAGCCTTGCCTCCTATCTTAGAGATACTAAGGACACTGTCACCAGGATCCAGGGGATTTCTGTTACAGCCACCACCTTAATAGCCAGCATTGATGTTGAATCTCTATACACTAACATTAGACACGATCTTGGTTTAACTGCTGTTCAATATTTTTTGAGCACGAAGGGCACTCAGTTCCAAGCACACAATGAATTCATTATTTGACTACTTAAAATTATTTTATCCCACAATAATTTTATGTTCGATGGCGAATTTTACCATCAAATAAAAGGCAGTGCCACGGGCACAGTTTGTGCACCCACATATGCTAATATTTTCTTAGGGTGGTGGGAAGATAGTTTTTTTTCACGGATGATTTATGTTTTTTTACCTGTCACATTTTATTCTGGGGTCGATAC